>NC_141695.1:472242243-472247243 GCF_964263255.1 Lissotriton vulgaris
AGATAGATAGATAGATAGATAGATAGATAGATAGATAGATAGATAGATAGATAGATAGATAGATAGATTGAGTGAGGGCGATAGACAGGTAGATAGATAGATAGATAGATAGATAGATAGATAGATAGATAGATAGATAGATAGATAGATAGATAGATAGATAGATAGATAGAGTGAGGGCGATAGACAGGCAGATAGATAGATAGATAGATAGATAGATAGATAGATAGATAGATAGATAGATAGATAGATAGATAGATAGATAGAGTGATGGCGATAGATAGAGTGGGGCGATAGATAGATAGAGTGAGGCTGATAGATAGAGAGATAGATAAAGTGAGGGCGATAGATAGATAGATAGATTTCCCCCCTCTCACTCTGGAACATCTTAACCAACTCTTGAATGAGCTTAAATCCGGATCCCCTTGGATCTGTGTCCTCTAAAGACTTTAAAGGAGTGTAGGGACGTCCTGCTACCTCCGCTTCTGGAGGTGATGAGCCTGGGATCTCCAAAGGTGTCTACCCAGCATCATGGAAGATGGCGAATGTTAAGCCCCTTTTGAAGAAGGCTACTCTAGATCCTGCAATCTTAAAAAACTTTCGCCCCATTTCCCTGCTGCCTGCTCCTGCCAAGATGCTCGAGGCCCACCTCAACCACCACCTGAGCACCTTCCTGGACAACTCCAGCTTGCTTGATCCCTCTCAACATGGCTTCAGGAAGGCGCATAGTACTGAGTCCGCCCTCACAGTGGTGGTCAATAACATCCGCGCTAAGGTCGACAGTGGCCAGACTACCCTTCTGGTCCTGCTCGACCTTACAGCTGCATTTGACACCCTGTCCCCCACCATTCTGGCTACTCGCCTTAGTGAGATGGGAGTAGACGGGCCAGCGCTGAGCCTCCTGACATCCTTTCTCAACCTGCGTAAGCAAAGGGTCAAGCTGGGTGACTTCCTCTCCCCGTTAAGCCTGTGCAGTGTGGGGTTCCTCAGGGCTCATCCTTGGGCCCCACACTTTTTAATATCTATGTGCCCCCACTCGCCAGGCTACTAAGATCGTTTGGACTGGAAGTTCTGTCGTATGCTGACGACACCCAGATTATGGTATCCTTATCTCAATCAGTGAACATCACGGCCTAAATTTCAGGAACTGCATGGAAGCAGTGGCGCGCTGGATGATTAAGAACTTCCTGAAATTAAATGAGGAAAAGACCGAGGTTCTCATCTTCGGAGGTAAACAAGAGGTCTGGTCGGTTGACTGGTGGCCTCCTGCTCTAGGAACCTGCCCCACGCCCCCTCATGCTGCCCGTAACCTGAGGGTTATTCTTGACACCACTCTCTCCTTTGACAAACAAGTCAACAGGACGGTCTCTACCTGTTGTGGTGTCCTAAGATCTCTGAGAAAAATTGCGCATTACCTTTCCCCGGAATCCCGGAAACAGGTCACGGTGGCCCTTATCTCTTCACGTTTGGACTACTGCAACGCACTATATTTAGGAATATATAAAAGACTAGTTCAACGCCTACAAATAGTGCAGAATGCGGCAGCCAGGTTTGTTGCGGATGCCCCCAGACGTTCATCAGGCTCCTCAATTAGAAAATACCTGCATTGGCTGCCCATGCAGGCTAGGATAAACTTTAAGGTTCTATGCCTTACCCACTGTGCCCTATATGGGTCTGGAGCAGAAGACATCAGGTCCCTTGTGTCTTTCTATGCTCCTAACAGGGCATTGCGCTTTACCAACAAGAACCTTTTGTCTGTTCCTCGATCTGCTAAGGCCAGATGGGGAGGGAGGGCCTTTTTCTCCCTTGCCCCGATACTGTGGAACACGCTTCCCGCTGAGCTCAAGGGCCATGCATCTCTCGCATTCTTCCGCAAAGCCTTGAAGACCTGGCTATACACAGAAGCTTACCTGTAGTCGACACATGTTTTTACATCTCATTCAGCTGCACCATCTCGATGCGCCTTGATGCCCTCGGGCTAAGTTTTGCGCCTTATAAATCCTAAATCATTTATTCATTCATTCATTCAGATAGGTAGATAGATAGATAGATAGATAGATAGATAGATAGATAGATAGATAGATAGATAGATAGATAGATAGATAGATAGATAGATAGATAGATAGATAGATAGATAGATAGATAGATAGATAGATAGATAGATAGATAGATAGATAGATAGATAGATAGATAGATAGATAGATAGATAGATAGATAGATAGATGCGATAGATAGAGTGAGGGCGATAGATAGATAGATAGAGAGATAGATAGATAGATAGATAGATAGATAGATAGATAGATAGATAGATAGATAGATAGATAGAGGCGATAGATAGACTGAGGGCGATAGATAGATAGATAGATAGATAGATAGATAGATAGATAGATAGATAGATAGATAGATAGATAGATAGAGTGAGGGCGATAGATAGATATATTGAGGGCGATAGATAGATAGAGTGAGGGCGATAGATAGATAGAGTGAGGGCAATAGATAGATAGAGTGAGGGAGACAGATAGAGTGAGGGCGATAGATAGATAAAGTGAGGGCGATTGATAGACAAATAGATAGATAGATAGATAGATAGATAGATAGATAGATAGATAGATAGATAGATAGATAGATAGATAGATAGATAGATAGATAGATAGAGTGAGGGTGATAGAGATATAGAGCGAGGGCGATAGATAGATAGATAGATAGATAGATAGATAGATAGATAGATAGATAGATAGATAGATAGATAGATAGATAGATAGATAGATAGATAGATAGATAGATAGATAGATAGATAGATAGATAGATAGATAGATAGATAGATAGATAGATAGATAGATAGATAGATAGATAGATAGATAGATAGATTGAGTGAGGGCGATAGACAGGTAGATAGACAGATAGATAGATAGATAGATAGATAGATAGATAGATAGATAGATAGATAGATAGATAGATAGATAGAAAGATAGATATATAGATAGATAGAGTGAGGGCGATAGACAGGCAGATAGATAGATAGATAGATAGATAGATAGATAGATAGATAGATAGATAGATAGATAGATAGATAGATAGTGTGATGGCGATAGATAGAGTGGGGCGATAGATAGATAGAGTGAGGGTGATAGATAGAGAGATAGATAAAGTGAGGGTGATAGATAGATAGATAGATAGATAGATTTCCCCCCTCTCACTCTGGAACATCTTAACCAACTCTTGAATGAGCTTAAATCCGGATCCCCCTTGGATCTGTGTCCTCTAAAGACTTTAAAGGAGTGTAGGGACGTCCTGCTACCTCCGCTTCTGGAGGTGATGAGCCTGGGATCTCCAAAGGTGTCTACCCAGCATCATGGAAGATGGCGAATGTTAAGCCCCTTTTGAAGAAGGCTACTCTAGATCCTGCAATCTTAAAAAACTTTCGCCCCATTTCCCTGCTGCCTGCTCCTGCCAAGATGCTCGAGGCCCACCTCAACCACCACCTGAGCACCTTCCTGGACAACTCCAGCTTGCTTGATCCCTCTCAACATGGCTTCAGGAAGGCGCATAGTACTGAGTCCGCCCTCACAGTGGTGGTCAATAACATCCGCGCTAAGGTCGACAGTGGCCAGACTACCCTTCTGGTCCTGCTCGACCTTACAGCTGCATTTGACACCCTGTCCCCCACCATTCTGGCTACTCGCCTTAGTGAGATGGGAGTAGATGGGCCAGCGCTGAGCCTCCTGACATCCTTTCTCAACCTGCGTAAGCAATGGGTCAAGCTGGGTGACTTCCTCTGCCCCGTTAAGCCTGTGCAGTGTGGGGTTCCTCAGGGCTCATCCTTGGGCCCCACACTTTTTAATATCTATGTGCCCCCACTCGCCAGGCTACTAAGATCGTTTGGACTGGAAGTTCTGTCGTATGCTGACGACACCCAGATTATGGTATCCTTATCTCAATCAGTGAACATCACGGCCTTAAATTTCAGGAACTGCATGGAAGCAGTGGCGCGCTGGATGATTAAGAACTTCCTGAAATTAAATGAGGAAAAGACCGAGGTTCTCATCTTCGGAGGTAAACAAGAGGTCTGGTCGGTTGACTGGTGGCCTCCTGCTCTAGGAACCTGCCCCACGCCCCCTCATGCTGCCCGTAACCTGAGGGTTATTCTTGACACCACTCTCTCCTTTGACAAACAAGTCAACAGGACGGTCTCTACCTGTTGTGGTGTCCTAAGATCTCTGAGAAAAATTGCGCATTACCTTTCCCCGGAATCCCGGAAACAGGTCACAGTGGCCCTTATCTCTTCACGTTTGGACTACTGCAACGCACTATATTTAGGAATAAATAAAAGACTAGTTCAACGCCTACAAATAGTGCAGAATGCGGCAGCCAGGTTTGTTGAGGATGCCCCCAGACGTTCATCGGGCTCCTCAATTAGAAAATACCTGCATTGGCTGCCCATGCAGGCTAGGATAAACTTTAAGGTTCTATGCCTTACCCACTGTGCCCTATATGGGTCTGGAGCAGAAGACATCAGGTCCCTTGTGTCTTTCTATGCTCCTAACAGGGCATTGCGCTTTACCAACAAGAACCTTTTGTCTGTTCCTCGATCTGCTATGGCCAGATGGGGAGGGAGGGCCTTTTTCTCCCTTGCCCCGATACTTGGAACACGCTTCCCGCTGAGCTCAAGGGCCATGCATCTCTCGCATTCTTCCGCAAAGCCTTGAAGACCTGGCTATACACAGAAGCTTACCTTTAGTCGACACATGTTTTTACATCTCATTCAGCTGCACCATCTCGATGCGCCTTGATGCCCTCGGGCTAAGTTTTGCGCCTTATAAATCCTAAATCATTTATTCATTCATTCATTCAAATAGGTAGATAGATAGATAGATAGATAGATAGATAGATAGATAGATAGATAGATAGATAGATAGATAGATAGAGTGAGGGCGATAGATAGATATATTGAGGGTGATAGATAGATAGAGTGAGGGCGATAGATAGATAGAGTGAGGGCA
>NC_141695.1:472249743-472254743 GCF_964263255.1 Lissotriton vulgaris
TAGATAGATAGAGTGAGGGCGATAGACAGGCAGATAGATAGATAGATAGATAGATAGATAGATAGATAGATAGATAGATAGATAGATAGATAGATAGATAGATAGATAGAGTGATGGCGATAGATAGAGTGGGGCGATAGATAGATAGAGTGAGGCTGATAGATAGAGAGATAGATAAAGTGAGGGCGATAGATAGATAGATAGATTTCCCCCCTCTCACTCTGGAACATCTTAACCAACTCTTGAATGAGCTTAAATCCGGATCCCCTTGGATCTGTGTCCTCTAAAGACTTTAAAGGAGTGTAGGGACGTCCTGCTACCTCCGCTTCTGGAGGTGATGAGCCTGGGATCTCCAAAGGTGTCTACCCAGCATCATGGAAGATGGCGAATGTTAAGCCCCTTTTGAAGAAGGCTACTCTAGATCCTGCAATCTTAAAAAACTTTCGCCCCATTTCCCTGCTGCCTGCTCCTGCCAAGATGCTCGAGGCCCACCTCAACCACCACCTGAGCACCTTCCTGGACAACTCCAGCTTGCTTGATCCCTCTCAACATGGCTTCAGGAAGGCGCATAGTACTGAGTCCGCCCTCACAGTGGTGGTCAATAACATCCGCGCTAAGGTCGACAGTGGCCAGACTACCCTTCTGGTCCTGCTCGACCTTACAGCTGCATTTGACACCCTGTCCCCCACCATTCTGGCTACTCGCCTTAGTGAGATGGGAGTAGACGGGCCAGCGCTGAGCCTCCTGACATCCTTTCTCAACCTGCGTAAGCAAAGGGTCAAGCTGGGTGACTTCCTCTCCCCGTTAAGCCTGTGCAGTGTGGGGTTCCTCAGGGCTCATCCTTGGGCCCCACACTTTTTAATATCTATGTGCCCCCACTCGCCAGGCTACTAAGATCGTTTGGACTGGAAGTTCTGTCGTATGCTGACGACACCCAGATTATGGTATCCTTATCTCAATCAGTGAACATCACGGCCTAAATTTCAGGAACTGCATGGAAGCAGTGGCGCGCTGGATGATTAAGAACTTCCTGAAATTAAATGAGGAAAAGACCGAGGTTCTCATCTTCGGAGGTAAACAAGAGGTCTGGTCGGTTGACTGGTGGCCTCCTGCTCTAGGAACCTGCCCCACGCCCCCTCATGCTGCCCGTAACCTGAGGGTTATTCTTGACACCACTCTCTCCTTTGACAAACAAGTCAACAGGACGGTCTCTACCTGTTGTGGTGTCCTAAGATCTCTGAGAAAAATTGCGCATTACCTTTCCCCGGAATCCCGGAAACAGGTCACGGTGGCCCTTATCTCTTCACGTTTGGACTACTGCAACGCACTATATTTAGGAATATATAAAAGACTAGTTCAACGCCTACAAATAGTGCAGAATGCGGCAGCCAGGTTTGTTGCGGATGCCCCCAGACGTTCATCAGGCTCCTCAATTAGAAAATACCTGCATTGGCTGCCCATGCAGGCTAGGATAAACTTTAAGGTTCTATGCCTTACCCACTGTGCCCTATATGGGTCTGGAGCAGAAGACATCAGGTCCCTTGTGTCTTTCTATGCTCCTAACAGGGCATTGCGCTTTACCAACAAGAACCTTTTGTCTGTTCCTCGATCTGCTAAGGCCAGATGGGGAGGGAGGGCCTTTTTCTCCCTTGCCCCGATACTGTGGAACACGCTTCCCGCTGAGCTCAAGGGCCATGCATCTCTCGCATTCTTCCGCAAAGCCTTGAAGACCTGGCTATACACAGAAGCTTACCTGTAGTCGACACATGTTTTTACATCTCATTCAGCTGCACCATCTCGATGCGCCTTGATGCCCTCGGGCTAAGTTTTGCGCCTTATAAATCCTAAATCATTTATTCATTCATTCATTCAGATAGGTAGATAGATAGATAGATAGATAGATAGATAGATAGATAGATAGATAGATAGATAGATAGATAGATAGATAGATAGATAGATAGAAAGATAGATAGATAGATAGATAGATAGATAGATAGATAGATAGATAGATAGATAGATAGATAGATAGATAGATAGATAGATAGATAGATAGATAGATAGATAGATAGATAGATAGATAGATAGATAGATAGATAGATGCGATAGATAGAGTGAGGGCGATAGATAGATAGATAGAGAGATAGATAGATAGATAGATAGATAGATAGATAGATAGATAGATAGATAGATAGATAGATAGATAGAGGCGATAGATAGACTGAGGGCGATAGATAGATAGATAGATAGATAGATAGATAGATAGATAGATAGATAGATAGATAGATAGATAGATAGAGTGAGGGCGATAGATAGATATATTGAGGGCGATAGATAGATAGAGTGAGGGCGATAGATAGATAGAGTGAGGGCAATAGATAGATAGAGTGAGGGAGACAGATAGAGTGAGGGCGATAGATAGATAAAGTGAGGGCGATTGATAGACAAATAGATAGATAGATAGATAGATAGATAGATAGATAGATAGATAGATAGATAGATAGATAGATAGATAGATAGATAGATAGATAGATAGATAGATAGAGTGAGGGTGATAGAGATATAGAGCGAGGGCGATAGATAGATAGATAGATAGATAGATAGATAGATAGATAGATAGATAGATAGATAGATAGATAGATAGATAGATAGATAGATAGATAGATAGATAGATAGATAGATAGATAGATAGATAGATAGATAGATAGATAGATAGATAGATAGATAGATAGATAGATAGATAGATTGAGTGAGGGCGATAGACAGGTAGATAGACAGATAGATAGATAGATAGATAGATAGATAGATAGATAGATAGATAGATAGATAGATAGATAGATAGAAAGATAGATATATAGATAGATAGAGTGAGGGCGATAGACAGGCAGATAGATAGATAGATAGATAGATAGATAGATAGATAGATAGATAGATAGATAGATAGATAGATAGATAGTGTGATGGCGATAGATAGAGTGGGGCGATAGATAGATAGAGTGAGGGTGATAGATAGAGAGATAGATAAAGTGAGGGTGATAGATAGATAGATAGATAGATAGATTTCCCCCCTCTCACTCTGGAACATCTTAACCAACTCTTGAATGAGCTTAAATCCGGATCCCCCTTGGATCTGTGTCCTCTAAAGACTTTAAAGGAGTGTAGGGACGTCCTGCTACCTCCGCTTCTGGAGGTGATGAGCCTGGGATCTCCAAAGGTGTCTACCCAGCATCATGGAAGATGGCGAATGTTAAGCCCCTTTTGAAGAAGGCTACTCTAGATCCTGCAATCTTAAAAAACTTTCGCCCCATTTCCCTGCTGCCTGCTCCTGCCAAGATGCTCGAGGCCCACCTCAACCACCACCTGAGCACCTTCCTGGACAACTCCAGCTTGCTTGATCCCTCTCAACATGGCTTCAGGAAGGCGCATAGTACTGAGTCCGCCCTCACAGTGGTGGTCAATAACATCCGCGCTAAGGTCGACAGTGGCCAGACTACCCTTCTGGTCCTGCTCGACCTTACAGCTGCATTTGACACCCTGTCCCCCACCATTCTGGCTACTCGCCTTAGTGAGATGGGAGTAGATGGGCCAGCGCTGAGCCTCCTGACATCCTTTCTCAACCTGCGTAAGCAATGGGTCAAGCTGGGTGACTTCCTCTGCCCCGTTAAGCCTGTGCAGTGTGGGGTTCCTCAGGGCTCATCCTTGGGCCCCACACTTTTTAATATCTATGTGCCCCCACTCGCCAGGCTACTAAGATCGTTTGGACTGGAAGTTCTGTCGTATGCTGACGACACCCAGATTATGGTATCCTTATCTCAATCAGTGAACATCACGGCCTTAAATTTCAGGAACTGCATGGAAGCAGTGGCGCGCTGGATGATTAAGAACTTCCTGAAATTAAATGAGGAAAAGACCGAGGTTCTCATCTTCGGAGGTAAACAAGAGGTCTGGTCGGTTGACTGGTGGCCTCCTGCTCTAGGAACCTGCCCCACGCCCCCTCATGCTGCCCGTAACCTGAGGGTTATTCTTGACACCACTCTCTCCTTTGACAAACAAGTCAACAGGACGGTCTCTACCTGTTGTGGTGTCCTAAGATCTCTGAGAAAAATTGCGCATTACCTTTCCCCGGAATCCCGGAAACAGGTCACAGTGGCCCTTATCTCTTCACGTTTGGACTACTGCAACGCACTATATTTAGGAATAAATAAAAGACTAGTTCAACGCCTACAAATAGTGCAGAATGCGGCAGCCAGGTTTGTTGAGGATGCCCCCAGACGTTCATCGGGCTCCTCAATTAGAAAATACCTGCATTGGCTGCCCATGCAGGCTAGGATAAACTTTAAGGTTCTATGCCTTACCCACTGTGCCCTATATGGGTCTGGAGCAGAAGACATCAGGTCCCTTGTGTCTTTCTATGCTCCTAACAGGGCATTGCGCTTTACCAACAAGAACCTTTTGTCTGTTCCTCGATCTGCTATGGCCAGATGGGGAGGGAGGGCCTTTTTCTCCCTTGCCCCGATACTTGGAACACGCTTCCCGCTGAGCTCAAGGGCCATGCATCTCTCGCATTCTTCCGCAAAGCCTTGAAGACCTGGCTATACACAGAAGCTTACCTTTAGTCGACACATGTTTTTACATCTCATTCAGCTGCACCATCTCGATGCGCCTTGATGCCCTCGGGCTAAGTTTTGCGCCTTATAAATCCTAAATCATTTATTCATTCATTCATTCAAATAGGTAGATAGATAGATAGATAGATAGATAGATAGATAGATAGATAGATAGATAGATAGATAGATAGATAGAGTGAGGGCGATAGATAGATATATTGAGGGTGATAGATAGATAGAGTGAGGGCGATAGATAGATAGAGTGAGGGCAATAGATAGATAGAGTGAGGGAGACAGATAGAGTGAGGGCGATAGATAGATAAAGTGAGGGCGATTGATAGATAGATAGATAGATAGATAGATAGATAGATAGATAGATAGATAGATAGATAGATA